>NC_072392.2:38295000-38300000 GCF_028885625.2 Pongo pygmaeus
CGTGTATTTATTTTCTTTTCTTTTGGGGCCTGCCTGATCTTCTCACTCTGGGCTCTGGTGACCTCAGGCTCCCAAGTAGCTGGGATGGGACTACAGGGATCTCTTAAGCCCGGGAGGCGGAGGCAAACGTGGGCTGTGATCGCGCGCCTCCACTCCACCTGGGCTGGGCTGGGCTGGGCTGGAGAGAAAACGGTGGATTGTCATCTTCATTACCTTACCTTTTAGCTTTATTCGTACCCTCTTATTTGCTTCTTTATTCTCATGGGTTATTCTAGGTCATTGTCATGTTCATCGTTTGCTTGCTTGTTTCATTGGTTTCCTTCCTTCCCTGCCTTCCCGGCGGGGTCTTCCTCTGCCTCTGTCGCCCAGGATCACCCCAGCCTCAACGCTTTCGACCGAGTGGCCGTCCTGCGTCTCATCCCTCCCGTCCCCGTTTCCTGGGACTATGGGCGTGCACCACCACACCGGGTGATTTTTATGTTCTTTCTCATATCTCATGTTTTCCGTAGGTAGGTAGGCAGGTATCTGTGTATGCGTGTATGTGAGTGAGATGGGGTCCGGGGTTCTGTCGTGTGGCCCGGGCTGGTCTCGGACTCCTGTTCTCGAGCGATCCGCCTGCCTGCCTCGGCCGCCCGCGCTGCTGCTGTGACAGGCGTGAGACGCTGCACCCGGCTCATTCTATAGTTGCCTGCCTGCCTGTCAATCGTCTTCTTTTTAGTACGGGTGTGCTCTCGCTTTGTTGTCCATGCTCTGGGCACACGTGATCGCTTTTTAAACTATGATTATTATTATTGCAGGTGTCGTCTCACACGTCGAGGTGATCTCAAACGTCTACGCTCCAGCCATCCTTCCACGTCGGCCTCCCACAGTGCTGGGATGACACGCGTGGGCACGGTACGCTCTGGTCGTATTTCTCGTGGGTCGGTTCTTTCCGTTTTATGCACGCGGAATGCGAACAGATAAAATCTTGAGACGCGTCTCACCGATCTCCCCTCCCCCTCCCCCTCCCCCTCCCCCTCCCCCCTCCCCCCTCCCCCCTCCCCCTCCCCCTCCAGACGGAGTTTCACTCTTGTCGCCCAGGGTGGACTACGATGGCGTGATCTCGGCTCGCTGCGACCTCCGCCTCCCGGGTTCGAGTGATCCTCCTGCCTTGGCCTTCCCGAGGAGCTGGAATGACGGTGAAGCGCCATCGTGCCCGGCTGACTTTTATATTTTTAGTACAGATGGGGTTTCTCCGTCTTGGTCAGCCTGGTCTTGAGCTTCCGAACGTTGGACGATTTTAACTTTCTTGGTGGTTGCTTTTCTCTTTCTTTTTCTTTTCTTTTCTTTCCTTCTCCTCCCCCCACCCACTCCCCCTGTCCTCCTCGTCCTCCTCGTCCTCGTCCTCCTCCTCCTCCTCCTTTTTCATCTCTTTCAGCTGGGCTCTCCTACTTGTGTTGCTCAGTTGCTCACGCTGGTCTCCAACTCCTGCCCTTGACGCTTCTCCCGTCACACCCACCGTCTGGTTGTTGAGATGAGCACCTCTTGTAAAATGGAAAAGATGAAAAAAATAAAGACGGAGGTGAAAAGCACGGAGTGAACGTGTCTCTTGCCGTCTCCCGGGGTGTCCCTTGGACCCCGAGAGACGGAGGGAGCTTGGCTGAGTGGGTTTTCGTGGCTGAATCCTCCCGAGGGCCTCCTTCCCTCTCCCCCTTGTCCCCGCTTCTCCCCCGGCCGAGGATCCCGCCGCCACCGTGGCATTTTCCGTAGGAGAGGTGTGGGAGAGGACCGACGCGGCTTCCGGATCTAGATCCCGCCGGATCTCTCTGGCTCGGCGTCCCCCGCCGGCTACCCGCCGCCTTCCGGGGAGCTCTGAGGCGGATGCCCCCCGCCCCCGTCACGTCCCGCTACCCTCCCCCGGCTGGCCTTTGCCGGGAGACCCCGGGGGAACCGCGTGGACGCTGCTTTCCGACCCTCCGGTGAACACTTCCGCCGGATGCCCTGGGTGGGCCGGATGGGATGAGACTGGACCGCTCCGGACCGTGCTGTTCTTGGGGGTGGGTTGTCGTACAGGGTGGGCCGGCGGCCCCGGCGTTGGAAAGGGTGCGTGGGGGTGGAGCTGTCACGTGGGATGCCCTCCTTCCCCTCGGCCTGCCTTCGGCTTCCTCGGGCGTGAAGACGACTTCCCGTCACGACCTCTTTTCTCCCCTTTCTCCACCACACGGATGACATGCATGAGAGGGAGAAACAGCTCCATAGATACTGATGACCTTCATTTGTGGAATCCTCAGTCACCTACACACAGACAGGTGACTACACGGGGACCCAAATCGGACACCATTTCCGGGTCCTCATGGTGGGATTCGTCGGTCTCTCTCTCTCTCTCTCTCTCTCTCTCTCTCTCTCTGTCACACACACACACACACACACACACACACACGATTTCCGTATCTAGTTCACAAAGCACACTCACTTACCCTTTCCCCGGTACGCAGGCTGAGTGAAACCCACCCCGCCCTCCACCCGTCGGCTGACGAAACCCCTTCTCTATGATATATGAACGAGATGGTCTGGGCCGGGCACGGTAGCTCACGCCTGTCACTCCGGCACTTTGGGAGGCCGAGGCGGCTGGATCGCTTCAGGCCGGGAGTTCCAGACCGACCGCGCTGGCCGACGCGGCGAAACCCCGTCTCTCTGAAAAATAGAACGGTGAGCCGGGCCTGGTGGCCTGGGCTTGGCATCACGACTGCTCGGGAGACTGGGGCGGGCGAGTGGCTCCGACCGGGGAGGCCGAGGTTGCGATGAGCTGAGATCGTGCCACGGCGATCCGGCCTGGATGACGGAGCGAGACCCTGTCTCGATAGAATCGTAATGTTATTAGAAGGTGACTTGTGCCTGGTGATGGCCGCCTGTCGTCGCGGCTGAGAGGCTGCGATGAGGAGAAGATCGCTTGAGGCCCCGCGGCTCGAGGCTTCGGTCGCTCGGCCGTGACCCGCTGTATCCTGGGCGGTCACCGGTCGAGGACATAGGCCCCCTCCCCGTTTTCCTTTCTTTTCTTCCCTTCTCTTTTCTTCTTTCTTTCTTTCTTCTTTTTCCTTTCCTTCTTCCCCTCTGTCTTTCATGCCTTACTGCCTTCCTGCCTTTCTTCTTGCCTCCCTTACTCCCTTCCTCCCTTCCTTCTTTCCTCCCGCTTCGGCCTTCCAAAGTGCTGGGATGGCTGGCGTGAGGCACCGTGCGTGCTTGGCCTAAAGAGACACCCTTTGAAAGTGAGATACGGGGGTCGCCTTCCGGTGATCTGATGGACCGATTTAGAGACGGCATCTCACTCTGTCACCCCGGCAGTGGTGCCGTCGTAGCTCACTCACTGCAGCGTGGACGCTCCTGCACTCGAGCGATCCTTCCGCCTCAGCCTCCAGAGTACGGTACCCGGGACCACGGGCACGCGCCACTGTCCCCGGACCGTTTTCTTTTTTCCCCCACCCCAAGAGAGAGTTTCGCTCTGGTTGCCTAGACTGCGGTGCGGTGGTGCGATCTTGGCTCGCCGCAACCTCTGCCTCCCGGGTTCGAGCGAGTCTCCCGCGTCGGCCTCCCGAGTAGCTGGGATGGCGGGCGTGCGCCACCACGTCTGGCTGATGTGGTATTTTTAGTGGAGGCGGGGCTTCTCCGTGTGGCTCGGGCTGGACTCGAACTCCCGACCTCATGTGATCCGCCCTCCCCGGCCTCCTGAAGTGCTCGGATGACGGGCGTGAGGCACCGCGCCCGGCCTTCATTTTTCAATGTTTTTCTATGGACGGGGTCTCCTCGTTTTGTTGCCACCCCCCTGACCCGGCGTCTCAGAGTGCTGGCGTGATGGGCATGAGCCACTGCGCCTGGACTCCGGGGAGTGATTCACGACCACGACCGCTGGACTGATTCTTTCTTTCTTTCTTTCTTTCTTTCTTTCTTTCTTTCTTTCTTTCTTATTTATGGATGGATGAATTCTTTTAGTATTGATTTGTGTATTTCTTTTCAGACGGAGTCTCGCTCTGGGCGAGGAGAGGTGAGGCGCATCGCTTTGGAAGCCGCGGCACCGCCTTCTGAAGCCCCATTCATATGCACAGAGCCCTATTCCCTTCCTGGAGTTGGAGCTGATGCCTTCCATAGCCTTGGGCTTCTCTCCATTTAGAAGCTTTGACAGGCGCAACCCCACCCAGAGGCTGGCTGCGGCTGAGGATTCGTGGGTGTGCTGGGGCTGGAAAGTGGGTCCCCTATTTTGGATACCTCGGCCGAGACATCCCCGGGCCCCCATCGCTTGCTCACCCTTTGAGATCCCCAGCCTCCGCCACCTTGCAGGCTCACCTCTTACTTTCATTTCTGTCTTTCTTCCTTTCTTGCGTTGGAGGAGGGGGTGCGGGAATGAGGGGGTGTGGGGGGGAGGGGGTGCGGGGTGGGGACGGAGGGGAGCATCCTAAGGGTCCATTTAGTGTCATGCCTCTTTCACCACCACCACCACCGAAGATGAAAACAACCGTCGGCTAAATACCGCCTGTTCTCATCTACAACTGGGAACTCATAGATGAGAGTTCTTGCGTGGGCAGAACGAGGGGGACCGGAGACGCGGGAGCCTACTTCAGGGAGGAGGGGTGGAAGGAGAGACAGCTTCGGGAAAAAAACAAAACACGAAAACTACCGGACACGGCGCTGAGTATCCGGGTGATGAAATCATCTGCACACTGAACACTGAACCCCCCCCCACCCCGTCGCAAGTTTAAGTTTACCTATGACGTAACACTCTTGCACATGTGTCTTCGAACAAGAAATAAAAGTTAGGGGGGAGGGAGGGGAGAGGAGGAGAGGAGGAGGAGAGGAGAGAGGGGAGAGGAGAGAGGAGAGAGAGAGAGACAGAGAGAGAGAGAGAGAGAGAGACAGAGAGACAGAGAGACAGAGAGACAGAGAGAGACAGAGAGAGAGAGAGAGAGAGAGAGAGAGAGAGAGAAAGAGAGAGAGAGAGAGATAAAACGAAACACCCGAAACACTAACGT